>NC_091209.1:1384452-1419452 GCF_040958095.1 Procambarus clarkii
TATACAGAATAGTGTACAGTATACAGAACAGTGTACAGTATACAGAACAGTGTACAGTATACAGAACCCCATACAGTATACAGAACCCCATACAGTATACAGAACAGTGTACAGTATACAGAACAGTGTACAGTATACAGAACAGTGTACAGTATACAGAATAGTGTACAGTATACAGAACAGTGTACAGTATACAGAACAGTGTACAGTATACAGAACCCCATACAGTATACAGAACAGCGTACAGTATACAGAACAGAAACACAAATGGGAATAAAGCAATAACTACAGTAAAGAACGCATAAAACATGTACTAATACAAGCCAATACCGGGCACAGGTAAAGTACATAATACACCGGAACACACACAGACCGGGCAAGACAAGCTAGACCTACTCTCACATGCACACACAGTGGAAACAAAAACCGGCACACGCAGGAACCGGGGAGGAGAAAACCCATCAGCACACGCATTCACACAAGAACAAACCCGGCCCATACAATCACACACACAACCGGAATGCGCAGGAACCAGAAATACACAAACATGAGAAATAGGGTATCAATAAGATCAAATTAAAAAAGAAAAAAAATCCATGAACTCCTCGCGCCATATAAAACAATAGGCACATAAATACAAAAATATAGAGAAATAAAGTAATAACAGAACATAAATCAGTAACAGAGCAAGTCACAATGCACACGACACTGACGCAGGGAGGACAGGACAGGGCAAGCCAGGAAGGCTACACGGAAACCCTAAGAAAACCGTCACATACAGCAATCGGGAAATGGTACCGACACCTCACACACGCACACACAACTACACCCCACCGGAACACACAGGAACCGGGAAGAACGGTGCACTCAGTATTCTTGTGCTGCACCAGGAGCAGCACAAGAACACAACACACACAACCCACACCACCAACTGCCGAGGAGGCACGAAGGAGGGTGAGGGGAAGACAAAAAGGAAAACCCATCTACATCAATAACCCAAACCCAACAACCCGGACCCCAAGCCAAGCAAGTACCCCAACCATGGCCAGACGCAAGCACCCCTCAGCCACCCATTCAAACCTCCACCGGTGCCAGAGCATCACCCCGAACATACACATTTGTGAACCAACCACAAAATTCTGCCGGAAAAGCACGCCACAACCACCACCAGGTAGACCGCAGTCGCCCCCGCAGAAACCCCAGGACCCGAGCAAGCCCATAGCCCCTCACGCCGCCAATCCGACAAACAATTAATACACATAATCGGCAAGCAAGACATTCAAAGTATTTCGGAGCCTCCGGGAACCCGGAGGAAAAGAAAGAAACAGAAACAGTAAAATATCACCCCGCTACTCGGGCCCACAAAACACCCCAATCACATCACACAACCAAACAATCAAACTCTGAACACGCACACAAAAGTAAAACACATGTAACTGAGACTCACACAAGCCACAGAGCACACATTCCACAGAATCGCGCAACCCAAGCATGCATAAACGATCATCGCCGGCAACGACAGATGCAACATACGAAAGAGAAATTCCCTCTGCCACGACACCTAGAACCGGTTTAGGCGAATTAAGTTGAAAACACACCCCCCGAGGCCGCCCTCGTGTAATCCCACAACAGTTGACTGACCAGTGTCGTGTTCATTATGAAGCAATTACAGGAACAGATGAAAACTAAATCTGCTGTAAAATAGAAAGTAATTATAGCAAAACACAACAATATAGTAATATAACAATACAATAAGAGCTTACAAAGTATTGAGTCTGCTAAAATTAGAGAATAATCATGGCAAAACACAACAAAAATGCAAGTAAACAAAAGAATTGAAACAATTAGAGGTAGAATTAAGGTCACTAGATAGCCATGGAGGATACACAAGTTTGGTGGAGAGAACAAAAAATCAGTAGAGACTGTCAAGATAAATATATAAAAAAATTTGACAAATGATAATTGTAAAGTAAAATAATCTTAAAGATAATAAATTTTATTTAGCTTAGTTTTAACCTATAATTAGTATGAACTTAATTAAAAGAACAAAAATGAGATCAATAATTGATTTCAATAAATGACAAAGATCAATACAAATAAATTTAAAATATAAATGGAATAGGGTAAGATTAGATTTAAGAGTAAAATTTTACAATGAAACTGAGGTAGATGCTTGCATAAGTGCATGGAGACTTGATGGATTATTTAGGAAATTATATGAATGAGAGAACATTAGGTAAATGGTATCGTGACATTCTTATCTATATGCTTACTGATATTGATCCTGATCGAAATCTTCTGTCCCATATCCACACTAATCAGCACATTGATCATCATTATTGCAGGTATTACACAGCAAATCTTGCAAAAAACAAACTCCTAAATAGCACCTGCTTATCAGTTTACAATCAAAATGTTAGGTCACTTGGTAAACATTTTGATGATATAAATGCACTACTTACAGCACTAGGTACTAAATTATCGTTCATCATTTTAACAGAAACTTGGCTAAGTAATGATTATACCCAACTCTACAATTTAGCTGGTTATAAAGCCATTCATAACTGCAGGCCTAACAAAAAAAGTGGCGGTACAGCAATATATTACAAAGATACCTTCATTTGCAATAGTGTCATTAGTGATAGAGACGACTATTGTGAATATACCTTTGCCAAGTTCTCCAGTAAATCCCTTAAATCCTCCCTGATAATCGGTGCCATCTATAGATTTCCTAATACCAACATAGCTTTATTCTCTGACAATGTAAGGAATCTTATCATAAATAACAATCTCAACAAAAATCACATTATTCTGGGAGGTGATTTCAATATTGACCTGGGTCTTCAAAACAACCCTCAAGTTGACTATTTCCGTAACAGCATGCACTCCTGTATGCTAATCCCCACAATCACCAAGCCCACCCGAGTCACTCAAACATCTGCCACTACCCTGGATCACCTATGGACAAATATAACAGCTCCCCTTACATCTGGGGTAATTTACGACAGAACAACTGACCACTATCCTACTTTCCTCATAGCAAACATTGACATATCACCACCAGAAACCAAAAAACTTTCATTCAGGCTACATAGTGAATCAGCTTCAGGCAATCTCTCTAATGCACTTCACAATATTAACTGGGAATCTGAATTTAATAATTCACAGGATATAAACTCATCAACTAACCTCGTTCTCTCCAAAGCTCTAAGCCTCTACAACACTCACTGTCCCCTCCTTACCAAACAAGTAACTGATAAAAGAAAAAATAACCCGTGGCTCACAAGTGGCATAATTAAATCAATCAACAAAAAACATGGATACGAAAAGAAATTTAGGAGTGGCCTAATTTCAATGGAAGTAGTTAAAAGGTACTCATCAGTGCTTACCAGTATCATAAGAAAAGCAAAACTTTCATATTATGAGACTAGATTCAAAGAAGCAAAAGGCAACATGAAAAGCACATGGAATACCATCTCTAACATCCTGGGAACTAAACAACACTCCCACAACCAGATAACACTCTCTAAGGATGGCCTTACACTGTCATCTGACTTAGAAATGGCGAATGAATTTAATAGCTTCTTTTCATCGATTGGTGCTAACCTTGCAAGTAAAATCCCACAGACTCAGACACATATCAACACATATCTCTCAGGCAGCTATCCAAACTCTCTTCTCCTTTCACCAGTCAGCCCGACAGATGTTGTGTCCATCATACACTCACTAAAAACCAAAGCTGGGAACATCAGTGAAATCCCATCCATTGTATACAAGAGCGCCTCCCACGCCCTTGCGCCACCTATAGCTCTGCTGTTCAACAAATCCCTTGAGTGTCATATCTTCCCTGATATCCTTAAAAAAACAAGAGTAACGCCAGTTCATAAAGGAGGTAATCCGGCAGACATAAACAACTAAAGATCAATATCGAACCTACCCATACTATCAAAAATATTTGAAAAAAATATCTACAAACAGCTCTACTCCTATCTCGTAAAATTCGACATTCTTAGCCCCTGTCAGTTTGGCTTCCGCTCTCAAAAGAGTACCAACGATGCAATTATTAGTCTCCTTGATATAATTTACTCTGCCCTTGACAAAAATGAGTTTCCAATTGGACTCTTCATTGACCTGAGAAAGGCCTTTGATACTGTTAATCACGATTACCTCTTATGTAAACTCCATCATTATGGAATCCGAGGCCATGCACTGGACTATATCCAATCCTATCTTAGTGATAGACACCAATGTGTAGCCATCAATAATATAATCTCTCCCATTCTACCAATAACAGTTGGAGTGCCTCAGGGCAGCATCTTGGGACCCCTACTATTTCTTATATACATTAATGATCTGCCTAATGTCTCTAACATTCTGAAACCTATTTTGTTTGCTGATGATACTACCCTCATTTACTCCAACCCCAACCCACATACACTAAATGATGTTGTTAATAATGAACTAAAAAAAGTCCACTTATGGATGTCAACCAACAAACTAACACTTAACATAGAAAAGACCTACTACATCCTATTTGGAAGCAAATCTACAAATGCAGTTCAGCTTCAGATTGACAATGTAAACATTAGCAATAAAAATGATGGAAAGTTTCTTGGCATATTCCTAGACAAGAGACTCAACTTCAGTACCCACATACAACACATAACTAAGAAAGTCTCTAAAACAGTTGGTATACTCTCCAAAATCAGATATTATGTTCCTAACTCTGCTCTCATCTCTCTATATTATGCACTAATCTATCCCTATCTCAACTATGGTATCTGTGCATGGGGTTCAACCACTGCAAACCACCTCAAGTCCATCATCACCCAGCAAAAATTTGCTATCAGAATAATATCAAATTCTGCTTTCAGACAACACACAGCCCCCTTGTTTAACTCCCTAAACATGCTAAACATAATCTCACTCCACAAATTCTCTTGTGTCAACTACATTTACAAAACCCTGTTCTTAAATGCAAATCCTTGTCTGAAACTCTTCCTGGACAGATGTAATAGGACCCATTATCACCATACCAGAAATAAATATCTCTTCGATATCCCCAGAGTTAAACTTAATTTGTGTAAACACTCTATGCAAATAAAGGGACCCAGTTTATGGAACTCACTCCCTACTGAATTGAAAAGCTGTCCAACTTTTACATCATTCAAAATCAATACTAAAAAGTACCTAATTTCATCTTCATAGTTTTTCTCTTTTTGCCTTAAAATTGCACTGTATCTATTGCTACCCAATCTCCCAACCTTTTTGTTCCCAATTTGAACATCTTTACCATTGAGATCATTGCTGTTTTCTTATATGTGCTGCCATTCTATTGTATGGTGTTTATAAATCTTGTTTATCTGTATCTTTTGCTACCCAGTCTCCCAATCTTTATGTACCCATTTTGAACATCTTTACCATTGTGATCATTGCTGTCTTATATGTGCTGTCAATCTGCTGTATGGTGTCTATTAATCTTGTTTAAATTACTAATCAAGCTGTCAATGTAATCAATCAGAGCTTTAATATAACAATGTGCTTTAATATACCTACTTATCTTTCTCATCTCATTTTTCTCTTGTAATGTATCTTTCATTTATCAATTCTGATTGAAATTACCTACTTAAAATTATCTGCTAGATTAAGGACCTGCCCGAAACGCTGCGCGTACTAGTGGCTTTACAAGAATGTAATTACTGTACTATCCAATGTATTCTCACAAACCCAATGTACCTTCTTGTATATATATAAATAAAAATAAAAAATAAAAAAATAAAATCTGTAGCAATTTTCTCATGTAAATATTTCTGGTGTTAGAATTCTAGTTAATGTCTGAAAATTATTGTCATGTATTTGCTATTTTGATAAGTATGAAATAAACCTTTCGAAATTTGTTATTATCAAAACCGCACCCCTGGGTGGGCTCGAACCACTAACCTTTCGCTTAACAGCCGAACGCGCTAAACCAATTGTGCCACAGAGGCTTGTCGGCCGTGGTAAATAACTTATTAATAATTTATTATAATTAATAAGTATAATATTAAATATAATTATTAATTATAATATTTACCTTCGACATGTTTAAGGAAAATAATATAATTATTAAATACATATTTATTTATTTGTTTAGTTATATATATACAAGAATGAATATTGGGTTTGTGAGAGTATATAGCATGATGTGTTCACATTCTTGTAAAGCCACTAGTACGCACAGCGTTTCGGGCAGGTCCTTAATCTAACTGATAATATTAAGCTGGTAACTTGTAGCAAATTTGACAAAGATTAGTAGGCACATTAAAACATATTGATAGCACATATAAGATAACAGCAATGATCACAATGGTAAAGTTGTATGGCTTAGGTACATATATATTGAGGGATTGAGTAGTACACAATATATGTTCAATATAACAACCATGATCTCAGATGATTTCAATGATTACAATGGTAAAGTTATATGGCTTAGGAACATAAATTGGGGAACTGAGTAGCACTAGATACACTGCGAGTTTGAAGCACTAGGTAGGAAACTATACAGATGAAATTAGGTACTTTTTGTTTTGTTTTTGAATAAGGCAAAAGTTTGACAGCTTTTCAAATTGTTAGGGTGTAAGTTATCCTCGTGTTATTACTCGTGTATTCCACCTTTTTTGTCCCTAGGATATTTCTCACATTCCGGCAGAGCATCATTTTGGTACCCTGGTACTTTGATTTGTCTTCGGGTCAAAGCACCCTATCTTCATCAATCCGACCAAAGGAGGATACAGAGGGCCATAGTTCCTCTAGCACGGACTACGTTGCTGAGTTGGGACCTCAACAGCAGTTCTTGTCACCAGTTCACACTCGCACCCCTACACGTCGGTCAGAGATGATGATATTTACTTAGGTAGGGAGTTAATTAGCTTTCTTTTTTCAGAGCACAAAGATCGCTAATTCTGTAAGTATCATATTTCATTTAGTAGGAAAACCCTTGCTTCTGTCCTATAGAAACTCGGCAAGGTATCCCTACATTCTTGGACTACCTTATTCACTTTTGAAACAATTAAATGTTTCATTTGTTTTAGAAACTATAGGTTTCATTTATTTAGTAGGATTTTCTTGCCCTTATTCTCTTACATTGTGTACCGGGTACAAGATTTCTTGCGCTTTTGGTTGACTAATCATTTACCATACTAAGATTAACATTAATTGTTAAATTACCACAGGATAGTTACCAGTTGCCACGTCATCCTGTTACTGATACTTACATTATCACCAGTATATTCATTGTACATTTATTTGCTATTTTTCACCATGTTTCGTCTCCCAGCTTTTCGTAATGACCCAGCAGGTGAAATAGGGAACTTAAGTCGTGCCAAAAGGGCCGAATTACAAACTCTTGCACACGAGTATCACCTAGATGTTCCCCATGGAGCCAACAAAAATGACTTGCATCATCTTATCTTGGATTACCTATTAGACGAAGGAAAGATAGACTCTGAAACTCACGAAAACTATTCTATTGCAGATAAACATGCTCTGGCAGCTATGAAATTGAAGCTCGAACTAGCCAACCTAGAGCGAGAACAACAAAACGAAGCTCTCCAGATAAGGGAACGTGAGGCAGCCCTAAGGAAAGAAGCACGAGAAAGAAAGGCTGTCATAAAGAAAGAAGAACAAGAACACGAGATGGCCCCCTCAAAGAACGTGAGGCTACCCTACTCCGTGAGCGGGAAAGTGAGCAGCTTGAAGCAAGAAAACGTGACCTGGAGATACATCATGAGTACAGTAAACAGCTAGCTGATAGTGCTCTCGAATATTTTCGACAAGAACTCGCTTTAGAAACTTCACACCACACTCAGCACCAACAAGGTACAGCTTGTCTTCCTGTAAGTTTCAATGTCTCCCATGCAAGTAAGTTAATGCCACCATTCGTTGAGACAGAGATAGACATGTTTTTCACCACTTTTGAGACCCTAGCTAAAAAACTTTGCTGACCTGCAGATCAATGGTCTACCCTTCCCAGAGTGCATCTCACAGGTAGAGCTGCAGTTACTCTCAGTACCTTAGCGTCTGAGAATGACTACCAGACCCTGAAGCAAGCAGTTTTGGACGCCTACCTTCTCTCCACCCAAAGCTACAGACGAAAATTCCATGATTATCTAAAGGCAAGTACCACCACCTTTTTAGAATTTGCCAATACAAAGAAAAAATATTTCATGAAATGGCTGGAAGCAGCACATGTCTCTACATTTTCAGAACTCGTCAACCTCATTCTAGTTGAAGAATTCTTTAGATGTGTTTCCCCCTTCCATCCGTTTATATTTAGCAGACAAAGAAGAAACCGAATACATCAAATGTGCGAAGTCGGCTGACACCTACAGCCTCATACACCGGCTTACACCAGAACCACCTTCCAATAAGAAATCTTGGTATAGTTATGAAAAAGTGAGTACCGATCAAGCGAGCTCTCGATTGTATTGTAAGTATTGCAAACTCTATGGACATACCATGGATAAATGTGGGAAAGCTCAATACAAAGGCAATATTGAAACTACTAAACCCAAACCGACTCCTCCTAAGTCCGGTAAGCCTGTGATGAATGTTGGTGTTCCTGATAATGATCTTTCTCTCTTCAGCAAACACCTGTATCCTGGAACTGTCTCTGCCAACGGTACAGATTCGGAGGGACGTTTCAAATTGAAGATCTTGAGAGACACAGCGACTCTTCAATCAATAATATTGAAATCGGCTGTGCCTAACGTCACCTACACCGGGGAAACCGTCCTTATCACTGACCTCACTGCTACCACTCCGTATCCACTCGCCAGAGTCCACCTGGATTGTCCTTTCGTGACCGGTGAAGTCCAAGTCGCCATCAGGGAAAAGCCTTTTCCCATGCCTGGAGTGCAACTTCTCCTGGGCAATGAATTGGCTGAAGATCTGCAACCTTTCAACCTGATCATCATGGACAAACCCCCAGGTGTGTACCTCTGTAGTGGACATCTCCCATCTTTAAGTATGTTCCAGCAGAGGTCCAAGAGAGTGATGAAGTTTCTCCTCCGGTTTTGGTGACCACCCGTGCACAAGCTGCACGCCCGCAACCAGCTGACTCTACTGCTACCGCTGTCCCTCAAGACCATCAGAATCTACCACCGAATCTTACTATGTTGGAGTTCCGTAAGTTACAGAGGGAGAATCCTTCATTAACACCATTATTCTTCCAGGCTGAGACTCAACCTGACAGTATCCCTGGGTTCTTCCTAGAGAATCAGTTGTTCTACCGCAGGTACAGACCCAGTAAGCTGAAGGAGGATGACGATTGGGCAAATGTCGAACAACTAGTGGTTCCCATAAGCCTACGGCCCGATATTCTACACCTGGCCTACGGAGCACTTTCTCACTATGGTTTTCACAAAACCTATCACGGAATCAGACAAGACTACTACTGGCCAGGTATGGTTAAAGATGTCAAAAGTTACGTGCAACAGTGTCATACATGTCAGATGGCAGGTAAACCTAACATCTCTATTCCCAAGGCTCCATTGACTCCTATCCAGATGCCTGCGGAACCTTTCCACAGACTCATCATAGACTGTGTTGGTCCTTTACCCCGGACCAGTTCTGGCAACGCCTATATACTAACTATCCTGTGTCCTACCACCAGATTTCCCATGGTGAAAAACTATTGAAGATCTTCACCCAGTATGGATTTCCAAGAGAGGTTCAAAGTGACTGTGGCACCAACTTCACCAGTGATCTCTTCAAGAAGACACTGGAAGAGTTCAACATCACACAGGTATTGTCCAGCCCCTATCATCTTGCTTCACAGGGTTCTCTTGAACGTTGTCATCAGACTATTAAAGCACTCCTAAAGAAATTTTGCAATGAAACCTTGAAGGACTGGGATAAACAACTTGACCTCATCATGTGCATTTTCAGAAGTCTCCCCAATGAGTCTCTAAGAGTATCTCCTTATGAGATGCTCTACGGACGTAAGTGCCGTACTCCTCTCAAAGCTTTTAAAGACTCTCTACGTAATGCCACCTTCAGTGACCCTCAGAATGTACCCCAGTTTCTTCAAAACTTAAAGCACCTTCTAGAGAGAGTACGTAAATTTGCTAATAAATAAATAAATAAATGTTTATTTAGGTAAGGTACATACATAAAGAGATTTTACAAAGTTTGTTGGGTTAATAGATAGAGCTAGTACATACAATTAATTAATAAAAATTATTAATACAAAACATGACCTTGAGAAGAAGTATAGGTTAGGAATTGTCTCCAAAGAATTACTCATTATTGCTGTCTAAGATAATTAGACGAGCCAAAACTAAATGCTACGAAGATAAATTTACCCAAATAAAGAGCAACATTAAACAAACTTGGAGAACCATTTCTCAAATATTGGGATCAAAGAAGTCTTTAAATAACAAACCGACTCTCCTGTCTAATAACGATGGTCAGCTTTCAGCCTCTGATTCTGCTATTGAGTTCAATAGGTTCTTCTCTTCCATTGGTTCATCCCTTGCAAATGATATTCCATCTTCCAGTACAGACATTAATGACTATCTTTCAGGTAACTATCCACAGTCTCTGTACCTAAAGCCTATTAATTCCACTGACGTCAATGAGATAATCCTTTCCCTTAAAACCAAGTCTGGTGCCCTTGAGGAGATACCAACTTTAATTTACAAAAAAGCCTCCAGATATTTAGCCCCTGCTATTGCTTTGCTCTTCAACAAGTCACTTGAACTCCAAACCTTCCCAGATATTCTAAAAAAAGCGAGAGTAACGCCTGTCCACAAATGTGGTAATCTCACAGATGTTAACAACTACAGACCTATATCTATCCTGCCAAACTTGTCAAAAAATTTTGAAAAACTAATCTATAAGCAGCTTTACTCATATCTAGCCAAACTCAATATACTTAGCCCTTGCCAATATGGCTTCAGACCCAAAAAAGCACTAACGATGCACTTATTAGTATGCTTAACTCGATTCATACAGCTCTTGATAAAAATGAGTTCCCTGTTGGGTTGTTTGTGGACCTGCGTAAAGCTTTTGATACTGTCAACCACCAAAACCTTCTTCTTAAATTACATCATTATGGAGTCAGAGGACACTCCCTACAATACCTCAAATCCTACCTTACTGACAGGCTCCAATATGTTTCTGTGAATAATACAATTTCTCCCACCCTACCCATCAACATTGGTGTTCCCCAGGGCAGCATACTTGGCCCTCTCCTCTTTCTCATCTACATTAATGACCTTCCAAATGCCTCCCAACACCTCAAACCAATTCTATTTGCTGACGACAGAACCTTCATTTACTCCAGTCCTGATCCCCTTGCTCTAAATGCCACAGTAAATACTGAGCTAAATAAAGTCCATCTGTGGCTAACTGCCAACAAACTCACCCTTAACATTGACAAAACCTTCTATATTCTGTTTGGCAATAAATCCTCTAATCAAATAAATCTCAAAATAAACAATACCCAAATTTGTAACAAATTAGATGGCAAATTCCTTGGCATTCTCATTGACCACAAGCTGAATTTCCAGGGACACATTCTAAACATATCAAAAAAAGTTTCAAAAACTGTGGGCATTCTTTCTAAGATCAGATATTATGTACCACGCCCTGCCCTGGTGACTCTATTACTCCCTTATCTATCCATATCTCAACTATGGTATTTGTGCTTGGGGCTCTACTACCCAAAATCACTTACGTCCTCTAATTACTCAACACAAAGCTGCTATTAGGACAATATCCAATTCTGGCCCCAGACATCACTCGGTACCCCTACTTAAATCTCTGAATATGTTAGACATTAAGTCACTGCACATTCTCTCATGTGTATTATACATATATAAAACTTTAAACTATAATGCCAATCCTGATCTCAAAAGCTTCATAGAAGGTTGTATCAGAACCCATGAGCATCACACCAGAAATAAATACAGTTTTGATATTCCTAGAGTACGACTTAATCAAACTAGAAATGCTCTACAAATCAAGGGGCCCAGAATGTGGAATGACCTTCCCAACCATGTTAAAGACTGTACCTCTCTCAACCAGTTTAAGTTAAAAGCGAAGCTATACCTAATAAATTCCCTGTAACCTACCTTACCCTTCTATTGTCATCAATGTCTGTTTTTTTCTTTAAAGAGCGCTGTTTGTCGATATAATTGTATTTGTGCTGCCTTTTCATCTATGTTTTCATTTCTTGTTTTCATTCTACTCATTATGCTCAATTAGTATTAAGCTTGTCATTTAAGTTTATCATGCCCGAAACGCTTTGCGTAATAGTGGCTTTAGGCATTGTATGTACTAGCTCTACCTATAAGTCAACCAATCCTTGTAAAAATTTATTGTATGTACCTTACCTAAATAAAATTGTATTGTATTGTATTGTATTGTACAATGCCTAAAGCCACTATTACGCAAAGCGTTTCTTGGCTTTAGGCATTGTATGTACTAGCTCTATCTATTAACCCAACAAAATTTGTAAAATCTTTTTATGTATGTACTTTACCTAAATAAACATTTATTTATTTATTTATTAGCAAATTTACGTACTCTCTCTAGAAGGTGCTTTAAGTGTCAGTGCACTAACACTGAGTCAGTGCCTTCCAACTCAGAAATGACAATCTATTGAAAGCTCAGGAGAGGACGAAGACCCATTTTGACCAACGCAGCAATATAAGGAAATTTAAACCAGGAGACTTCGTGTTGGCATATTTTCCTATCCCAGGTTCTCCATTGCAAAACAAGTTTTCAGGACCCTACTGCATCAAGGAGTGCAGGAACAACCACAACTACGTTCTTGAGACTCCAGATAGGCGGCGGAAGACCCAATTGTGCCACGTCAACCTCCTGAAGCAGTATCAAGGTACTCCCCCCACTGTGTTGGTATCATTATCCACATTTAAAGGTCCATACCTCCACAGTGAGACCTTCCTTGCTTCTCCTCCCGAAAGCACTAACACTGAGTCAGTGCCTTCCAACTCGGAAATCCTAACTGATCTTCATACCTATTTGCAGGATAGTAATAGTGCTCCTCTCATCAAAATCTTCAAGGAACATCAGAAGTTGTTCAGCGATGATCCACAGGAGTGTAATGTGGTTCAGCACGATATCCAGCTACTCCCTGACACCCGGCCGATCCGTCAACCTTTCTACCGAATCAGCCCGAGCAAAAAGGAAGTTATGCGTACTGATCTCTATACCTCCTGGATCATGGGCTGGCCACCCCTTGTGAGTCCCTTTGGGCCTCACCCTGCATCTTGGTGCCGAAACCGCACGGTAAAGTGAGGCTGTGTACCGACTACAGGAAATTGAATCTTGTGACTGTCAAGGATGCTTACCCATTACCTAGAATAGATGACATCCTTGACGCCATTGGTAATGTTCGGTATTTACCCAAACTAGACTTACTCAAGGGATACTACCAAGTGTGTTTGACAGCGAGCTAAGGAAATATCTGCCTTCACCACTCCTTTTGGCCTTTACAGATATGAATGCCTTCTATTTGGACTATGTAATGCCCCGACCACCTTCCAGCGAGCTGTCAACCGCGTCATCCATGGCTTAGATCACACCTACGCCTACTTGGATGATATCGTTGTGGCAACTAACACCTGGAACGAACATCTGCTCCAGCTGCAACGATTGTTCGCCAAGCTCCTGACAGCCGGCCTCACCATCAACTTGGGCAAGTCCACCTTTGCTAAAGGTAAAGTGCGCTATCTAGGTCATGTGATAGGGAGTGGCAGCCTAGCTCCGTTAAACATACACACCCAAGCCATCCAGCATTACCCACAGCCTACCACCAGGAAGCAGCTCCTGCGCTTCCTTGGTCTTGCCTCATACTACCGTAGGTTTGTGAAGAATTTTAATATGGTAGCGACACCATTGATCACTTTAACTAGACCCAAGCAATGGTATCATTGGACCATTCAGCAAACCATTGCTGAATTTTTTATTAGTAGTAGTATTATTATTAACAGGAGAAGTGGGAGGGGGGGAGGGAATGATTCACATGTCCACATTCCAATGCCCAGTTCCCAAGGCTGGGGGGAGGGGGTGCACTATACACCACGCACCTCCGGCGGCAGCTTGTCGAAGGCGGAAGTGGAGCCTAGGCAGTTTGTCATGATAATTAGTGATGGCACTTATTTTGATTATGATTCCGTAATCCAGTTAAGCCTTTATTCTTAATTTATATTACAATGCTGGTAAAATACACTTCTTGATGATGAGTATGGAATACAAATGAACTCATTGTGTACCCTATACTCATAGGATGAGTATAAGGTACACAATAAACAACCACTCACATGATGAGTATGGGTTGCACAAGAAACTATCGCCCAGAGGATGAGCATGGAGAGTTAGGTAAACAAAGATTCACACGATGAGAAAGGGTTAAAAAATAAAAAATATTATACACGTGGAAGATACTGGTGGGCCAAGTACCAAATCTACAAGGTAAAATAACAACATACTGGAGTGCACGATATGGGAGAAAATGCCGAATAGAGCCAGTGAAGAGTAGGGGTGCCATAGGCGCAATCGGAGAACACTGTACAAACATCAGAGGACCACAGTTGTTCAACACCCTCTCAGCGAGCATAAGAAATATTGCCGAAACAACCGTGGACATCTTCAAGAGAAAACTAGATCATTTTCTTCAAGGAGTACTGGACCAACCGGGCTGTGTACAAAACCTTCGACATAATAGCATGTTTGTTAAAAACTACCTACTGTATTAACAATTTGCATTTAACATAGATAAATCCTTACATTTAAGAGTTTAAAAATAAATTATATTTTCCAACTTACAGTAAAACAATGTTAGAGTATTATTACAGTATTTAAATATATTAGATTATTTACCTGGCAATACCAAGAATGTCGTTTGGCATGTAGGACTCCTTAAAAAGTTTGACAGGTGATGAGTATGATAGAGGGTAGAGATTAGTTTGTAGAAAAGGTAATGTTTTTGGACATGTGATTTTTTTATGTAATATTTTTCATCATTCAATATGCATGCCATATGTATTTTAGGATTTTTTGAACATGACACAGTTAGGAACCTTCCATTTAATATACATTACTGATAAGGTATCATAAAGGCACTTTCCAAATAATATATGGCACAAAACTGGTATTAGGTTTAGGTTTCTATTTGAAAACCTATTTTTAGGTTTTCAAATAGATGTAAAAATATTCTTACTTGAGTTTTCAGGCTCTAAGTAGTGGAAATGTGATCTTGAACTTTTTTGTCACAAGCGAAGATACCACCAGAATAATGTAGGTTTCTGATCCCTCTGGAATGATACTTATTAAATTTATGAATGTTCATTGTGTGAGACATTTTGATGACATTTAAACATCATTTCACTTAAAAACTAATTCAACTACCCCAAGCTGGCATACACATCATAATCCCTCTTATTCTAAATGACAATGTATATAGTGAAATAAAAATAATTAATTAGTAAAGCTTTAGTCCATATACAAAAATTCAACTGAAGTTGAAAGGCAAGTAATAAAGGTGTAATCAGTTAACAGTTAAAAAGAAAATCTGATGGAAAGTCGCATAACACCATATAAATATGTACATATTTTATTTATTTGAACATCCTATTTTAGTCTAGTAAGATTGAAAATATTATACAGTGCTGTGTTTGTAGTACTACAAACATATTAATACACCTTATCACTATACCTTAACAATAATGAGCAGAATTATATATTGGTAACTTGAATAATTACCTCCCAACTTTGTTGTAACGATACAGTCTCCTGTGGCCATCAATATGTACAGCCACAGGTGTTGTATCACATACAAGACACTCATTGTCAGATTCTCCTTTTATTCTCCCGAGTTCATGCTGATGGAAACGCTATTCAAAGAAGACTCTTTTTGTTGTCTCAAAATTGATGGGACCATGCTAGGATGTAAAATGTGTTAAGCAAAAGAAGTAGTTATCAAAAGAAGGTGCCAAGCTGTGGAATGTTCAGTAATGGACTATAAATACCGACAGGAAATGAAAATATACTTACATGAGCATTACATAAAAAGAGAAATTGTTAAAGAGTGGTAATCTATTTCCATTTGACACTTTGACAATAATAATAATAACAATGCATTTACTTAGTAACAAACTTAGTTTCAAGTTTATTACTCTAATTTAATACTTGCACAATTGAAACAGTAATGGTATGAAAACTTACACGACCTCGAGAAGCACCAAATAATTCCAGTGAACTAATTAATGTCTGAAGAGAAGTTCCAGGACTGCTTCTTTTGAGAAAATGCCAGGAATCCAATAGATTTATGCTGTAGAAAGTGATACTATTTCTTCCTGTTGAATAAAAACCAGACTGGTGCATGGTTTTCCCAAGTTCTTCATCTACATATCCGCACTTGAACTTCAACTATTGGTGTATATAGATCATGCCTACCTGCCCCCCCCCCTCCCCCCCCCCCTCCCCCCCCCAAAAAAAAAAGATTAAAGTAAAACAATTTTATTTGGAAATTGTATATTGATAGCCATTCAAGTGTGGCTATTAATATACGTGTAAACCGACCCATAAGCAATTTTCTGTATTGTTTATGTTATTTCAAAATATTTATTTGATTTGTGAGGTAAAGGAGAAGCATTGCCAGACATGTGGCTTTATTGATCAAATAATTACAGTACAGTTACATCCTGCAATAACACAAGCCATATAATATACAATACTTATAATGAATAAACAGTGCTTAAACTATATATAATAATAAGCAAACTACACATGACTAACGCTAGAACTAATAGAAATTAAACTAGGAGTCAACATTCAACTAACCTGTACACAAACACGACCCAGCTGATCTGACAACAACAAAACAGTGAAGCGAGCATCCATCCGGGTACAATAATATAATAACACTTTTGCTACATTCACCCCATCTAGCTTTAAGTAACATAAAGTAACGTAAAGGGGAGCCGGTCGGCCGAGCGGACAGCACGCTGGACTGGTGATCCTGTGGTCCTGGGTTCGATTCCAGGCGCCGGCGAGAAACAATGGGCAGAGCTTCTTTCACCCTATGCCCCTGTTACCTAGCAGTAAAATAGGTACCTGGGTGTTAGTCAGCTGTCACGGGCTGCTTCCTGGGGGTGGAGGCCTGGTCGAGGACCGGGCCGCGGGGACACTAAAAAGCCCCGAAATCATCTCAAGAAGACATAGTCCAGAAGATGAGCAGGGGTACTGCGTGTCCTTCCAGATCATCGAAGGGACTCCTGCAATGTTAAAGTCTCCAGTGTTCCAGTCGGTTCTTGCATACCACCTTCTCGAGGGAGTGTTACGTCAGAGAAAGGTTCCCAATTAGGTGTTTCTAGGTTAGGTGGTTCGGAACGAAGTAGTTCAGGATGAGGTGGGTTGGGATTTACCCAAGCTTTCGCAATCGCTGGGTGATGCTGTTGAATGTTGAGATTGGGGTCCAAACTCTCGCAGCCCTCTGTGACCATGGGTGCGAGGTGTCTTAATGATACAATAGTAATCCTGCCATCTGGGAACTTGACATGGGCATATTCCGGATTCACGTCTACGACCTCAACCTCATCAACTAGAGAATCATTTTTGCTTTGCCGCACCTGACGTTTTAGGAGGACAGGGCCTCTGCAAGCAAGCCACGTAGGTAGAGTTCCCCCTGAAGTAGACCTTCTTGTATGCCGGAAGAATCGTTCATGTGGTGTACAATTTGTAGAGGTGCACAACAGTGATCGAATAGAGTGGAGTGCATCAGGAAGAACAACTTCCCATTGGGATACAACTAAGCCTCTCGTCCTAAGAGCTAGCAGCACTGTCTTCCAAATAACCCCATTGTTCTTCTCAGCCTGGCCATTTCCTCTAGGGTTTTAAGGAGTCATACGGCTAGTTGCTACCCCTTTTTTAATAGAAAATCTTTCAACTCCTCAGACATAAAGGAAGTTCCCCTATCAGAGTGTGTATATATATATATATATATATATATATATATATATATATATATATATATATATATATATATATATATATATATATATATATATATATATATACTGAATTACTATACCAGTAGTCATATCTGAACAAAGGAATGCAAAAGGGAATCTATAGAATTCGTCTACAACAGTAAGGATATATTTATTCCTTGAATGTGATGGAAGTGGTCCTTTAAAATCTATGTTGAGTCTTTCAAATGGCTGAGTAGCTTTAATCAAATGCCCAGAGTCAAACTTGTAAAACCGAGGTTTAAGTTCAGAGGCTGCAGAGCAAGAATTAGTCATCTACACTTTTTCCACAGAATAAGGCAGATTTCGACATCAGACAAAAGGAGCCATACGAGACACTCCAGGGTGACACAGATTGTCATGTAATTCCTTTAATTCATCCACACTGGTGGCACCACATACACGTGAGAATACATCAGCTGGTATGTTCTGTTTACCTGGGCGATATACAATGTCATAGTGGTAACAGGAGAGTTCGACTCACCATTTAGCAATTTTGTCATTTTTAATCTTACCAGCTGATTTAGAGTTAAACATAAAAGCAACACTGCGCTGGTCAGTCACAAGCCGAAAATGGCGTCCAATGAGATAGTGTCGCCACTTCCTTAGGGCTTCCACAATGGCATAAGCTTCCTTCTCCACTGATGAGTGCCTTTGTTCACTATTTGAAAGTATTCGGGAGAAGAAAGCTACTGATGGTTCATTCTGGGTTAGGGTAGCGGCAATAGCATGATCTGAAGCATCGGTTTCCACAGCGAAAGGAGCTGTTGGGTCGATTGCTCGAACCACTGCCTCAGCAATGTCTTGTTTCAATCCTTCAAAAGCTTTCGCAGCGGCAGCAGATAAGGGAAAATCATTGGCATGAGAGAGAGGACGGATCTTCTCAGAAAAATCCAGCACCCAATGGGAGTAACGTGCAATCCTTCCCATTGTTCTGCGCAGAGAACCTGTGTTACTTGGTAGTGGAAGTTTTAACAGTGGCTCGAGGCGTTCCGGGTCAAGTCTAATTTCTCCTTTTTGTTTAAGATATCCCAACAGCTTTATAGACCTGAGTCGAAAATTACACTTTTCAAGATTCAGGTTCAGGTTATACCTTCTCGCAACATCCATAAAATGTTTCAGAATTTTATCATGGTCTTCCTCAGAATCTCCACACACACAGACATCATCTACGTAAGCGAAGGTACCTTCCACTCCTTCTTTCTCAAGGATGCCATCATTTACTCATTGAAAACTGGCCATTCCATTAGTGACCCCAAAAGGGATACGATTAAATTCAAAAAGCTTCCTATAAACTTTAAAGGCAGTATAGGGTTTTTCTTCCTCTGTTAAACCCACTTGATGGTAAGCACTTCTCAAGTCTAGCGTGCTGTATACTTTAAATCTAGCAACATTATTCACAAATCTCATCTATATGCGGTAAGGGGTAGGCATCCAGCCCCGTGAATCGATTGGTTGTTTGTGAATAATCTACAACCATTCTTTTCTTGTGATGTTCTCCTTTAGTTACTAATACCTGGGCTCTCCGTGGAGAATGACTGGGTCTAATTATCTCTTCACGTAGTATCCGAGCAGTCTCAGATTCAATAAACAACTTGTCAGCCTCAGAATAGCGTCTGGATTTTACAGCAATCGGCTTGCAGTCTGGTGCTAAATTACTGAAGAGAGATAGAGTCGGAACTCTGACGGCAGCTAATCCATATGTTCTAAGGGGAGGTCTATCTCCTCCAAAAGCCATCTCGAGCACAGAATGATTTTGTAAAAAGTTATGGCCTAAATTAAGTCACATCAGCACACAAATCGGGTAACACTTTGAGATTCACACCATGGTAAGTTTCTCCTTGCAATTCTAAGTCTACAAAACACTGACCCAGGAATTTTGAAGAGAACGATACAGTAGCCATAGAAACCTGCCCCAGTGTCAGGATAGACGAGTAACCCACTCTGCTCGGCAATATTCTTATGAATAAAGTTCTCAGAGCTACCAGTGTCAATCAGTGCACTGACTGGAATACCATTGATCTTAGAGCTAAGGACTGATTTATTGAGGCATGAAGGCGAAGTCCCAGCTAAAGTAGCGAGCATAGCAGCGTAATGTTGGGTGTTGGAAGCACTGTTAGTCTGTTTCTGAGATCGGCAGACCTTAGCATAATGACCCTTTTTCTTGCAATTCATACACAGAGCTTCTCTAGCTGGACATCGACTGCGAGGATGTCGAGTGTGACCACAAAAAAACACACTTTAAACCACTAGTTGTAGCTGCAGAAACTGTGTCAACTTTTACTTCTACACTTTTTTGTCCTCCTGAGTCCTCCAGGTCTAATGAGAGTGCCATGGCAGCGTTTGTAGCCCCTGGCTGAGCATAAGAGGCAGAAAGTTTCTGTGCCGTTTCTAGAGTGTGAGCCTGGTCAAAGGCTGACTGTAAGTCTAAAGTTTTATTTTCAAGTAAGCGCTGCTTTATTGTGGCAGAACCTGGCCCATTAATGAAAGCATCTCTCACATAGTTATCACTAGCTTCTACAGCAGTCATTGCTTTGAACTGGCACTCTTTAGCTAATAACTTTAATGCCTGAAGAAACTGGTTAAGCGACTCACCGGGCGTCGTGTTGCAAGCACATACCTTGCGAATACTTCATTCTTGGGCTTCACAAACTGTTCCATTAGGGATTTTTCAGCAGCATCATACGTAGTGTATGTAATTTCAATAGTGTGTGTACGTAGTGTACGTAATTTCTAAATTTACTTAGATTTACAATTCATATTTTTGGAATTATCTATTTGAGCTCACTTTGTTTTCTTAGGTTCATACTAATTACAGGATTTTAATTAACCATTACTAAGCTAATTATCTTTAATATCATTTTACTTTACGATTATTATTTGTTTTATTTGTTTTATTTTACATATAAATTGTCAGTCTTTACTGATTTTTTTTTCTATCTAAATTCTGTGTCCTTCCTGGCTATCTATTGGATCTTTATTTCACTTCTAATTTGTTACTATTCTATGTGTATTTGCTTATATTCTTGTGTTTTGCTATATCGTGTATCTTGTATCGTGATCCCTCTGCATCTCTATGCACACTGATATTGATCCTGATCAAAATCTTCTGTCTCATATCTACACCAACCAGCACATTGATCATCATTATTGCAAGTATTTCACAGCACACCAAGCAAAAAACAAACTCCAAAATAGCACCTGCTTATCAGTTTACAACCAAAATGTTAGATCACCTGGTAAACATTTTGACGATATAAATGCACTACTCACAGCACTAGGAACTAACTTATCGTTCATTATTGTTTAACAGAAACTTGGCTAAATAAAGACTATACCCAACTCTACAACTTAGCTGGTTATAAAGCCATTCACAACTGTAGGCCTATCAAAAAAGGTGGTGGCACAGCTATATATTACCGAGATACATTTATCTGCAACAGTGTTATTAGTGATAGAGATGCCTACTGTGAATATACTTTTGCTCACTTTACAATTAAATCCCTTAAATCCTCTTTGAATATTGGAGCCATCTATAGATTTCCCAATACTAACATAGCTTCTTTCTCAGACAACCTAAGGAATCTTATTATAAACAACAATCTCAACAAAAACCACATCATTCTGGGAGGAGACATTAATATTGACCTGGGTCAACAAAATTGCTCTCAAGTTGACTAGTTCCTTAACAGCATGAACTCCTGTATGCTAATCCCCACTATCACCAAACCTACCCAAGTCACTCAAACATCAGCCACTACCTTGGATCACATATGGACAAACATAACAGCTCCCCTTGTATCTGGTATAATCTACGACAGAACAACTGACCACTATCCTACCTTTTTCATAGCGAACATGGACATAACACCACCAAAAAGCAAGAAACTTTCATTCAGGTTACACAGTGAATCAGCTTTAGGCAATAGTACAAATGCATTTCACAATATTAGCTAGGATTCTGAATTCAATAATACTCAGGATATAAATTCATTAGCTAACCTCTTCCTCTCCAAAACTCTAAGCCTCTACAACCTTCATTGTCCCCTTCTTACCAAGCAAGTAACTGACAAAAGATTAAACAATCCATGGCTCACAAGTGGCATTCTCAACTCCATCAACAAGAAACATGAATATGAAAAGAAACTTAGGATTAGCCTAGTTTCAAAGGAAGTAGCTAAAAGGTACTCATCAATGCTTACCAGTATCATAAGAAAGGCAAGACTTTCATATTATCTGAATAGATTCAATGAAGGAAAAGGCAACATGAAAAGCAAATGGAAAACAATCTCTAGTATCCTAGGAACTAAACAACACTCACATAACCAAATAAAACTCTGTAAGGATGGGAATACACCGTCAACTGATTTAGAAATGACAAATTAATTTAATAGCTTCTTTTCATCGGTTGGTGCTAATCTTGCCAGTAAAATCCCACAGACTCAGACACATATTAACACATACAGTATCTCTCAGGCAGCTATCCAAACTCTCTTCTCCTTTCACCAGTCAGCCCGGCAGATGTTGTGTCCATCATACACTCACTAAAAACCAAAGCTGGGAACATCAGTGAAATTCCGTCCATTGTATACAAGAGCGCCTCCCATGCCCTTGCGCCACCCATAGCTCTTTTGTTCAACAAATTCAAAGAGTGTCATACCTTCCCTATTATCCTTAAAAAAGCAGGAGTAACGCCAGTTCATAAAGGAGGTAATTCGGCGGACATAAACAATTATAGACCAACATCAAACCTACCAATTCTATCAAAAATATTTGAAAAAATTATCTACAAACAGCTCTATTCCTACCTCGTAAAATTCGACATACTCAGCCCCTGCCAGTTTGGCTTCCGGTCCCAAAAGAGCACCAACGATGCAATCATTAGTCTCCTTGACGTAATCTTCTCAGCCCTTGACAAAAAAGAGTTTCCGATTGGACTCTTCATTGACCTAAGAAAAGCCTTTGATACTGTTAATTACAACTACCTCTTACTTAAACTCCAGCATTATGGAATCCGAGGCCTTGTCCTTGACTACACCCGAACCTATCTTAGTGACAGACACCAATGTGTAACCATCAATGATACAACTTCTTCCACTCTACTAATTACCGTTGGAGTGCCACAGGGCAGCATCTTAGGACCTCTTCTATTTCTTATATATATCAATGATCTGCCTAATGTCTCTAATATTCTTAAACCTATATTGTTTGCTGATGATACTACCCTTATCTATTCAGACCCCAACCCACATACACTAAATAATGTTGTGAATGATGAATTAAAAAAAATCCACTTATGGATGTGAACTAACAAACTAACATTAAACATAGAAAAGACCTACAACATCTTATTTTGAAGCAAATCATCGAATGCAATTCAGCTACAGATAGACAACATTAACATCAGTAATAAAAATGATGGCAAGTTTCTTGGCCTTTTCCTAGACAAGAGACTCAACTTCAGCACCCATATTCAACACATAACTAAGAAAGTCTCTAAAACAGTTGGTATACTCTCTAAAATAAGATATTATGTTCCTAACTCTGCTCTCCTCTCGCTATATTTTGCACTATTCTACCCCTATCTAAATTATGGTATCTGTGCATGGGGGTCTACCACTGCAAACCACTTTAAGCCCATCATCACACAGCAAAAATCTGCTATCAGAATAATAACAAACTCTGCTTTCAGACAACACTCAGCTCCCTTGTTTAAATCCCTAAACTTGCTAAATATTAACTCCCTCCACACATTCTCTTGTGTCAACTACATTTACAAAACCCTGTTCTTAAATGCAAACCCTGCTCTGAAACTCTCCCTGGACAGATGTAATAGGACCCATTATCACCACACCAGAAATAAATCTCTTTGATATCCCTAGGGTCAAACTTAATCTGTGTAAACACTCTATGCAAATTAAGGGACCTAGTTTATGGAACTCACTCCCTAGTGAATTGAAAAACTGTAAAACTTTTGCCTTATTTAAAAGCAAAACCAAAAAGTACCTAATTTCATCTTCGTAGTTTCCTACACTGAGCTTTAAATTTGCTCTGTATCTAGTGTTACCCAATCTCCCAATCTTTATGTACTTAACCCAAACAACTTTATCATTGTGTTCATTGCTGTCTTCTTTTATGTGCTAGCCATATGCTGTATTGTGCCTACTAATTTTTGTTAACTACCATTCAAACTGTCATTGCAATCAATCTGAGCTACTTATGTGCTTTAATATTCCTACAAATTTCATTCATCTTTTATTTGTTTTTCTTTCTTGCTTTGTAACTGTTATCGTTTTTTATAAATTTTGCAAGTATTTACCTACTTAAAATTTTCTTAGATTAAGGACCTGCCCGAAACGCTCTGCGTACTAGTGGCTTTACAAGATTGTAATTACTATACTATGTATCCTCACAATCCCAATGTACCTTCTTGTATATATATATATATATATATATATATATATATATATATATATATATATATATATATATATATATATATATATATATATATATATATATATATAAATAAATAAATAAATAAATAATAAATAGTGGACTCAGCTATGAAGTCGAACACACGTGGAGCAACGTAGTTTATTAAGAGACGCAACTTGTCCACGGTGGGAGTATTTTCTTCTACGGCTGGAGTGAAGTTTTGGAACGTCTTGAGCCAGTGACGCCATTCTTGAGCGGCGTTGGTGGCGTTTGGGTCAGTAGCAAACCGCTCGGGCCGTAGTAACCGCTCCATGTTCACTGGCTGAATTATTTGCTCAATAAATTGAGGTAAAGGAGAAGCATTGCCAGACTTGTCGCTTTATTGAGCAAATAATTACAGTACAGTTACATCCTGCAAAAACACAAGCCATATAATATACAATACTTATAATGAATAAACAGTGCTTAAACTATATATATTAATAAGCAAACTGCACATGACTAACGCTAGAACTAATAGAAATTTAACTAGGAGTCAACATTCAACTAAATTGTGCACAGGCACGACACAGCTGATTTGACAACAAAACAGTCAAGCGAGCATCTAAACGAAACAGTCAATTGAATTGTTGCCGCCGAAGGCGGCTAGTTTATTGTGCACCCCATACTCATCCTGTGAGCGGTAGCGCAAAAGTATTACAGAGGGCACAAAAGGTCTTTATCAGACCTCATCTTAGATTATTACATAAACAATTTCTTCAATCCTTCACACCTTATAGATACAATGTCAGCTAGTTACAGAGAAAGTGCTATTACAAGAGCTACATATTTACAGTAAGTCATATATATTAATGGTAGGTCTTGTCGTTAATACATAATAGTTTTGCCAATGGGGATATTACAGAGTCATAGGGGAGCTTCTGTTTATTATTAGTCCTCACAATACACTACTTGTTTCTGAATCTCATATGTCGTTCATCTACTGGAAGCAAAATGTGGGTACAGTGCAAGGATTTCAGGTAATTTATCCATGGTAATAAGATAGATTGCCATATCATACAGAGCGAGCCTAGATTTATCTCTAAAAGGCTCAATTTTACAACAATCCAAGATATAGTGTTCGAGTGTGTGTCCCTGCCTATGTCCACACACTTTACACTTTACTTCATCTAGATCCCTATACAAGCCGAACTGCCAGAGATACTTGTAGCCAAGTCTTATACGAGCTGTGACAACATCTGTTAGTCTACTGACTTTGTTACTTGCCCCATACACATGTTTTACTTCACACATTTCATTGTGATGAACAATGGACCTACTAGTTCCAGTTTGCACTGTTCTACTTTCTTCAAATCCATCTAGGAGTTCTCGTCTAATGACACTTTTAAGGGACCTATTTGATAACTCAAGATTCCATTCAATACTGTCTTTATTTACTGCAGCCTTAGCAAGGGCGTCAACTTTGTCATGTTCCTGCATGCCAATGTGAGAAGGAATCCACAACATTTTTATATTTACCCTCTTGCTAAGTATTCTTACATATCTACGTCTAGCTTCCAAGACAAGCACGTTATTACTTGATTGCAAACTGTTTATTGCTCGTAGTGAGGATAGGGAGTCATAAATAATTAAGCTGTCTACTTCAGTGTTGTCAATAATTTCGAGTGCTACCAGTATCGCTACCAACTCGGCTTGCATTGTGGACGCCCAGTTACTAATTCGGATATTTCTTTGAATTATTCTGCCATCGGGCTGATGAGCAATAACAGCACTTCCTGCCCTCCCTGTAGCTGTATTGAGTGATCCGTCAGTGTATATGGTCTGTGCAATGTTGTTTTCAGCTTGTATATTGTGAATGTGTTTTATGGTGCTTAATTTAGCAGCAAGCTGAGCATGAGGGTTGCTTGTGATTAGTTTCTTGGTGGGGTATGCAGGGGTCAGGATGTCAAAAGGTACTATCTGCCAGGGTGGAAGGAAGTGCTGTACTCTTTCATCTGTATATACATCGTGCAGTCCCATCATTTTAATATGAGTGGCAGTTCTTTGAATCCATTTAGACTCGCTAGTTCCATTTCGTATGTGTTCTAACAGTGCAACTGACACAATGTTGTTTTTGTTATCACGCTGCAGCTTTAGTCCCATCATAAGATTAATTTCAAATATTCTATCTCGAATGCTAAGTATATTTAATTCTTTCCGCATGTTGAGAACTTTGGTAGTTATAGGACAGCCAAGTATAATTCTGAGTGCTTCATTTTGCATTTTTTCCAGTCTATCAATACTTTTGCCATTCTGCAGGACCAAAGCTGGTGCATGATAGTCTATCAGAGACCTTATATACGCTAAATACATCATTCTTGCTATTCTAATATTAACACCATATTTCGGGCTGTACCCCACTACAGTTCTGAGAGCCTTGAGTCTGTCTCTACATTGTTGATGTAACTTATTGACTGCAGTTGAGGTACAATGGACAGAGACTCCAAGGTATTTGAAAGAAGAGACATAGTCTATTGGTATGTTGTCTATCTTAAGTTTCCGTGGTCCACTTTTGCGGTTGCCAATTTGTCTGTTAAATACCTTAGTTTTAGCAGCGTTGATTACAAGACTAAGGCTCTCACAAGCTGTATGTATACAATTTAAGACTGTTTGCATTTCGCGGTAGGTTTTAGTATGCACAAGGATGTCATCTGCATAGCTGATAGTGATGTTTGCCGGACTAGTTGGGATTGATTTTAGTAAAGCATTAATTAGAACATTAAACAAGGTAGGACTAAGTACTCCTCCTTGTGGGGTGCCTAGTTGCATTACTTTAGCTTCACTCTTGTAGCCTTGGAACAGTGCAGAGGACTTCCGGTTGGTAAGATAGCCTCGTATCCATTGTAATAAATGTCCCCCTATATCCATTCTCGCTAATTCATACATAATCACTTCCCTATTAGCAATATCAAAGGCATTTTTTAAATCAAGAAATGTTGTCAAGCGAGCATCCATCCGGGTACAATAATATAATAACACTTTTACTACAATTTGAATGTTATATAAATTACATGAATTAAATACAATTTTAAAACACACCTTGGTTCAGGTTAGAAATGGGAGTATATGAAACAGACTACAGGTAAACTATAGGTATTTGAATCTGAACACACAGTTTGTGTTGGGTCTATAGGCTCGAAGAACCCATTTTTTCCAGCAGAATCGCTGGTGGAAAGGCATTACAAAATGCTGGTGCTGGTCACATTTATGATACAAAAAATGAAAGCAGTCTTCACATTTTATGTTTGCCTCACAACTTCTACATTGTACATAACATTTGTCTGGTTGTCCAAAAAATAATGTAATTACTTTGAATGTTAACACTGGATTAAGCAATATTCCATTCCCGAGTTTAAAAATTACAAACATCTAAGTGTATTCAGAGATTGACATTAATCATGCAATTCATAATTATATTGAAATTTAACAATAATTACACACTAAAGATGTTATTTACCTTTATCTGGAACACCCAACTTCGACAATGTCCAGCTAAACAGCATTGACCTATGTTCTCCCATTTAATCTCACTATTTTTTCTTCTTTTTTGCCAATTAGAAATGCTTGCTTGAGAATCATAAACTTCCTCCAATTTTGCAGCAGTGCTACATGGCTTCATCTGTCGTAAGACACAGGGAAATATTGCCAGACTTAATATTAACAGAGACCTTCTGTTAAAAAATATACATTCTGAAGAGGACACATTATAACTGTAGCAATAGAACCTACATTAAATGTTTTGATGATACTGTAAGTGTCTAAACCAATGATCAAATTGATTAAAATTATAATGGGATGGTGAATTTCAAGCCAATTATGCTGAGCATAGAAAAAAATAATGTTGTTATTGTTAAAACAAAGACTTACTGTATTACACAAGGTTGTAAAGTTTGATATTATTGTATTATAAATGCTATAATCAAAACCATTTCATAAACAATACCATCATTATTGTCAGCAGTTATTCTTAGTACGTTTGGTAAGTAAACATAGTTTTCAGGAGACCAGAACGAATCTGCCAAAATAATATTCGACTTTGTACATTCCAATTCCTTACAATAGCCTAATACTGCATACTAATACAAATTAAAAAACAAATGGGAAATAATTGCTAGGGTAACCCTAACACAATGACATAACCTAACATTTTTTATTTGCAATTTTGTCACAAGCTGATTAAATGATATTTTTTATCTGCAAGTATGCTGGCTTGAGTCATCATCCAGGCATATTTATTCTACCGATTTATGATATTTGTGGTTACTACTGCCGCAGTAGAAGGATTTGTGACAGACACTGTACTGCATTCTGTATCATCTACCTATTATAAAAACATAATTAATAAAAACATGCTGCATACTCAAACGTATTAAAATGTGAATACCAATATGAAGTAAAATATATTCTTCCTACACATAACAAGCAAAACGTTAATACTGTAACTAGTTTCTGAAAATTATTCGACTAAATAGCAATGAAACATTTGCATAATTTTCAATTAGTAAAATATTACATATGAAGGAATTATTGTGTAATTGGAACTTATATTATAGTTTGTGCAGGTTTTAATTTTACATATAAGGCTTTCTACTTTGAAGCCAACAGTAAAGCCTGAGATAGTTAAAAGAAAGCTATATTAGCCAATACATACAATCCTAATCCTCCTATTTACATTATATTCCAAGACACTCAGATTAAAAGATCTCAGTAATACATCAACTGTTAATTAACTTACAACAATTTCTAATCTGCCTGGGAGATGAACCTGGAATTGTCGATTCTGATGTGTGTAATTGTTATTGAACGAATGCGCCCATGATCACGTGTTTACATTCACTGCGATGAAACAAACAACTTTTAATTTTTGTACAGCTTTATATATCAACTGTTTTACTTACATTATTTTTTTGTTATGGATTCTAAATATAACTAATATTTGCTTCTTTCTTATGCCATTTGTGATTAATGTCATAGAGCCTTACTATCTGAATACACCAAACTATGCCTTTTAATATTTCCAAACTGAAGTCGAACATCCGAAAATGAATATATCCATGCAAACCGCATCACGTCCTGCTATCTGGAGACTTGTTAGCTTTTTTCCTACTGACAGATGCAGTTTGTGTGATATAAGTATTCATCCAGAAGGTTGGCAAATATCGGTGGAACAGCCTAACCCGCCGAAGCATAAAAGACAAACATCGGTTAACTTTTCTTTTAAAGTATAGCTCGAAAATATCAAGGCAAACCTTTGACAAGCTGCCGATTTCCTCTCCTCTTCAAGGTTACTATTGTTACTGTCTCTCACGGTAAAAATATGTAAAATCAAAAAAGGTTTTTCAATTGGATGCCAGCGCAAAAGTTGATGTTGGGGGTCGCTTGGCTTCGCTTCGTGGTTGATGATAAATATTTGACTGTTAGTCAGGACTTGGGCATTGTTTCTTTCAGTTAGACTCTATGAGACCATTAGACGGTCAATGGTGGTCGTTCTTCTTTATGATAGGTTCAGTTTATTGTTTAGTGGCCAGTATTATTCAGTTTTTTGGCCAGTGCGTTGGCATCAGTTCTCATTAACGAAAGAGCAAAAACTAGAAGGATTTAAATCGTCCTTTAAATCATTATCTCATTCGTTCTGTCCTATGAATGTAAGTGACTGTGCTTCTGCCATACTTAATTGCCTCAAAAGCGGGCAATTTTTGATACCTTAAATTATAAAGACCAAATATGTGCTGAGTATACGAGTATAAGCAAAATTGACTGTGTATTCGCAAAATTTAAAGAAAGAAAATAGCTCACCTGATACATTAAAGAAAACGAATTCATTGTTTCGGGAGAATATATAGAGGCGTCAGCCAGTAAATGTACCAGCCCCATAAGTGCAATTATGTACTAAATACATATGTCGGGAAATGTACTTATTACATTTAGTATTAAAACGTACTGTCTATTTGGAGGATGGGTTGTATATAGAATTTTTTTACGTTTCTTTCAGGTATTCAAACACATTGCAAAGTTCATGAACAGTAACAAGTCAACAAATATTATTCAAATACAGATTACTTATCTTTTAACTTGATAAATCACTTATCGACACAAAACAAGCAACACACTAAATTTCATTTTGGTTATTAGATTCAAGGTGTATATGTAAGAAAAGAACTGTGTTTATGAAAGAGTAATCAGAAGCCGTTGTAGTCCAGCTGTGGGAGCGTCCTCCGCGGCCTCGTAGTCCAGCTGTGAGAGCGTCCTCCGCGGCCTCACAGTCAGGAGTTCCAGCCTGCACAGCCACCTGCTTCTTTTACTGTTCAGGTAATGAATGTTTTTTCTTGTTTCTTTTTTTTTCCTAGAATATGAGTATTAATTTTTATTTTTTAAAATTATCAGGCAAACTGGAGAGAACACTGCAGAGCAAATCAATATGAAATCTTCAAATTTGTCTACAAATTACCTACATAAAATTATCTGATAATTTAAGGATCTGCATGAAATGCTACTCGTGTTAGTGGCTTTACAAGAATGTAAAAACCACCTGGCGTTCCGCGAGCGCTATGTCATGGGTTCGTATCCTGGCCGGGGAGGATTTACTGGGCGCAATTCCTTAACTGTAGCCTCTGTTTAACGCAACAGTAAAATGTGTGCTTGGATGAAAAAACGATTCTTCGCGGCAGGGGATCGTATTCCAGGGACCCTTAGGATTAAGGACTTGCCCGAAACGCTACGCGTACTAGTGGCTGTACAAGAATGTAACAACTCTTGTATATATCTAAAAAAAAAAATGGTATGTACTCTCATAAACCCAATGCACTTTCTTTTTATATAAATAAATAAATAAATAAATAAATAAATAAATAAATAAATAAATAAATAAATAAATAAATAAATAAATAAATAAATAAATAAATATGGATGTGACTGGATCATTAGTAAGTCCGGGACACTACATTTCCTAGGTAATAGTGCTATGGTCACCTAAACGTTTCTCACAACTTTGACGAAAATGATCTGTCCATGTGCACGTGTATCATCCAGGCAGTCTTCGCCTTGTTGTGTTAACAAGATCAAGAAATGTCTCTCTAGAACATACTACTGTTCCTACCTTCTCTTAGTCTTACCTGTGTTTAGTACTTTGCATTTGTCAATGTTAAAGCAAAGTGATCATCTGTCCGACCACCACTTGAACGAATCTAGATCTCCTTGTACTCTCCCTAAAACGTCTTTGATTCTAAATCTCAACAATTATGCATAATCCGCAAACAAAAGTACATAAGACTTTCTTCTGTTAGTTTGATGATATATCAAAATCTGAATGGCCAGAAATGATCTCGCAGGGGTACACTACTTTCTTTTTTTTTAATAATTGCAACTGTTCACCGCTGATTTCCCTTCTTTCAGCATTACCCTCTGTTTTCAACCAATAACATGTTCCCTCCTCCACACCAGGACTCCTTTAGTTATGAAATCCTGGTCTTCACTTTTTGGATGGGGACCAACTAAACGGAACTGTTACAAGTTTGTTGATTATCAATGAATATACAGGCAACAAATCCTTCTTCCCTTAGTTTTATAATTTTTATTTAATTATAATCCTTATAAATTCGTAGGGCATTGTCTGCCTTAACTGAATCCATGCCTATGCTTTGAGAGAAATATGAATTTTGTAAGTGTTCCAAGAGACGTTTCCTTGCAAGCTTCTCTAGCACCTAACTGAGAATGGTCGATAATGAAGCTACTATGTAGTTTGGTGGCTCCTGTGTCCTTTCATTCTGGCACGTTGGCACTACATTGGGTGTCTTCCATTCCTTTGGCAACTCCCTCTTTTTCACTGATGAGTCGAAGAGCTAATAGGAGACTCAAGTCCTCAGCTACATCTTTCAGTCTCCACAAATACCATTTGTTGTTTACAGTACGTTGGCAGGATCAGGATTTTTGACTCACTTGTTACTTGCAGTAGCGTGGTGGGTGAGTGTTTATGAGTCATATGTTGCTTACATTACTGTGGTGAGTGACTGATCATGATTCATTTGTTAGATACAGTAAGGTGTTGGATGAGTGCTTATGATCCGAATGTTATAGTAAAGCTAGATACAATGTGTTTTATAACTTCATCTGAGTCGATAAACCTTATTGAAAACCTGATTTAATTTGCAACTTTCTATTGAACTACACATCAAATCAGCACTTGCATTCTCTTGTGAATGCCAGAGTAACTGTTTGTGTTCGTGAGTGTGTGTGCTAATTATAACTGGACCATACATTTATAGACAATTTTACCTTACTTTCATGTATTCAAACAAATTCCAAAGTTCATGAACATTTACATTTCAACAAATATTATTCTTTTATAGTTCACTTATTTATTTATTTATTTGGTAAATCCAAAACCTACACAAAACAATCAACTCACTACATTTCATTTTCCTTATTAGATCCTTGGTGTTTATGTAAGATAAGATTTGAGTTGATGAAAGAGTAATCAGAAGCCGTCGTAGCTCAGCTGTGGGAGCGTCCTCCGCGGCCTCATAGTCCAGAGTTCCACCCAGCTGCTAACAGCTTCTTCTTTTACTGTTCATGTATTAAGGGGTTTAAAACTCCAGCAGGCTCGTCAGCCATGATTTCCCTGCTCTAAAGCCGTGTTGTTGTTTACTTATAAACCTATATCTTTCTATGTTACTTTACAATCTACAATCTTTCTATTTTACTTTACAATCTACAATCTTTCTATTTTACTTTACAATCATCATTTGTCAATTTTGTATATATTCATATTGAGAGTCTACTTTATTTTATTTTTTTTTGTTCTCTCCACCAAACTTGTGTATCCTTCCTCCAAGCCACAGTCACCCAACAACAACAAACCATACACCGCCTCCTTGAATCGTCGACGAACAACAACCAAGAAATTCTCAACTTACAAACTGTTGCAAATGACGCAAGGAATCATATACAAAAGATTCAAGCCGAGGAAACCCACTCAGCTCGAAGTGACCTGCAAAAGCTGGAAAAACAAATAAACTTACTTCAGATTCACCAGGCGGCTTCCGAAGATGACCAAGAGCAGCAACAACTTCATGACTCCCTGATAATTAGCTCTACTGATCTACCTGATGAACAACAAGGTGAGAATTGTTATAACATAGCCCACACCCTAATTAATTCAAAGATCAGATCTGAATGCGGCATGCGGCATATGTTGATATCAAATCAGCTATCAGGATAGATAAAAAAAAAGTCCCGAGTAGTAGGAGAATGCTCATCAAACATGCAAATCCCTCTGCTAAGTTTGACCTTATACAATCAGCTGCTAAGCATAAAACCAACCTCTATATAAATGAGTGCGTTACAAAGCAGCGTGGATCCTCCTCTTCAGGCTGCGTACAATTCGCAAACAAAACCCTGGTGTTATCAAGCAGTGCTACACTAGGAATGGAACGATCATTGCAAAGAAGGAAAGTACAGGAAAAAGATATGAAATAAAGTGTGACCAACAACTACTGGCCTTCTTTAGTGATTGTGGTATATCTGAAAACCTGAACCCGACCAATGCCAATACTTAAAATATCTCTTTGAGTGCCTTAGTCTAACCTAACTTAATCTAACTTTGTCCAAGGTGTTGTCTCTGCCTTACCATTTACCTATTGTTCTCTCATTCATATAATTTCCTCAGTAATCAGTCAAGTCTCCATGCACTTATGCAAGCATCTACCTCAGTATCATTGTAAAATCTTACTCTTAAATCTAATTTTACCCTATTCTTTTTTAAATTTTAAATTTAATTGTTCTGATTTATGTCATTTATTGTAATTAATTATTGATCTCATTTTGTTCCCTTAATTAAGTTTATACTAATTATAGGTTAAAGACCTAAGCTAAATATAATTAATTATCTAAGATTATTTTACTTTACAATCATCATTTGTCAATTTTATATATATTCATATTGAGAGTCTACTGTTTTTTTTTTGTTCTCTCCACCAAACTTGTGTATCCTTCATGACTATCTAGTGATCTTTATTCTACTTCTAATTGTTCCAATTCTTTTGTTTACTTGCATTTATTATTGTGTTTGGTATAATTATTCTCCAATTATAGCAGACTTTGTATTTATGTAAGCATTTACCTCAGTGTCTTAGTAAAATCTTGCTCATAAATATAATCTTTCCCTGTTATTTTTGTTTTTGCTTATAATTTTTAAATTTAATTGTAATTTGATTTATACACCATTTATTGTAATTAATTACTGAGCTCATTTTTTTTTCTTAAGTTCATACTAATTATAGGTTCACAACTAAGCTATATTAAATAATTGATTTTTAAGATTATCTTTACATTACGATTATTATTTGTCTCTTTATTTTTTTCTATATATTATTCTTGTCAGTCTACTGTTTTTTCTTCTCTCTTAACTTAACTACTGTATCCTTCCTGGCTATCTACGGGAATCTTTGCTCTACTTCTAATTATTTCTATTTTTTGTGTATCTACGTT